>NC_143055.1:137235000-137237608 GCF_052426305.1 Pelodiscus sinensis
TAGGGTTAGGGTTAGGGTTAGGGTTAGGGTTAGGGTTAGGGTTAGGGTTAGGGTTAGGGTTAGGGTTAGGGTTAGGGTTAGAGGTTAGGGTTAGGGTTAGGGTTAGGGTTAGGGTTAGGGTTAGGGTTAGGGTTAGGGTTAGGGGTTAGGGTTAGGGTTAGGGTTAGGGTTAGGGTTAGGGTTAGGGTTAGGGTTAGGGTTAGGGTTAGGGTTAGGGTTAGGGTTGGGGTTAGGGTTAGGGTTAGGGTTAGGGTTAGGGTTAGGGTTAGGGTTAGGGTTAGGGTTAGGGTTAGGGTTAGGGTTAGGGTTAGGGTTAGGGTTAGGGTTAGGGGTTAGGGTTAGGGTTAGGGTTAGGGTTAGGGTTAGGGTTAGGGTTAGGGTTAGGGTTAGGGTTAGGGTTAGGGTTAGGGTTAGGGTTAGGGTTAGGGTTAGGGTTAGGGTTAGGGTTAGGGTTAGGGTTAGGGTTAGGGTTAGAGGTTAGGGTTAGGGTTAGGGTTAGGGTTAGGGTTAGGGTTAGGGTTAGGGTTAGGGTTAGGGTTAGGGTTAGGGTTAGGGTTAGGGTTAGGGTTAGGGTTAGGGTTAGGGTTAGGGTTGGGGTTAGGGTTAGGGTTAGGGTTAGGGTTAGGGTTAGGGTTAGGGTTAGGGTTAGGGTTAGGGTTAGGGTTAGGGTTAGGGTTAGGGTTAGGGTTAGGGTTAGGGTTAGGGTTAGGGTTAGGGTTAGGGTTAGGGTTAGGGTTAGGGTTAGGGTTAGGGTTAGGGTTAGGGTTAGGGTTAGGGTTAGGGTTAGGGTTAGGGTTAGGGTTAGGGTTAGGGTTAGGGTTAGGGTTAGGGTTAGGGTTAGGGTTAGGGTTAGGGTTAGGGTTAGGGTTAGGGTTAGGGTTAGGGTTAGGGGTTAGGGTTAGGGTTAGGGTTAGGGTTAGGGTTAGGGTTAGGGTTAGGGTTAGGGTTAGGGTTAGGGTTAGGGTTAGGGTTAGGGTTAGGGTTAGGGTTAGGGTTAGGGTTAGGGTTAGGGTTAGGGTTAGGGTTAGGGTTAGGGTTAGGGTTAGGGTTAGGGTTAGGGTTAGGGTTAGGGTTAGGGTTAGGGTTAGGGTTAGGGTTAGGGTTAGGGTTAGGGTTAGGGTTAGGGTTAGGGTTAGGGTTAGGGTTAGGGTTAGGGTTAGGGTTAGGGTTAGGGTTAGGGTTAGGGTTAGGGTTAGGGTTAGGGTTAGGGTTAGGGTTAGGGTTAGGGTTAGGGTTAGGGTTAGGGTTAGGGTTAGGGTTAGGGTTAGGGTTAGGGTTAGGGTTAGGGTTAGGGTTAGGGTTAGGGTTAGGGTTAGGGTTAGGGTTAGGGTTAGGGTTAGGGTTAGGGTTAGGGTTAGGGTTAGGGTTAGGGTTAGGGTTAGGGTTAGGGTTAGGGTTAGGGTTAGGGTTAGGGTTAGGGTTAGGGTTAGGGTTAGGGTTAGGGTTAGGGTTAGGGTTAGGGTTAGGGTTAGGGTTAGGGTTAGGGTTAGGGTTAGGGTTAGGGTTAGGGTTAGGGGTTAGGGTTAGGGTTAGGGTTAGGGTTAGGGTTAGGGTTGGGGTTAGGGGTTAGGGTTAGGGTTAGGGTTAGGGTTAGGGTTAGGGTTAGGGTTAGGGTTAGGGTTAGGGTTAGGGTTAGGGTTAGGGTTAGGGTTAGGGTTAGGGTTAGGGTTAGGGTTAGGGTTAGGGTTAGGGTTAGGGTTGGGGTTAGGGTTAGGGTTAGGGTTAGGGTTAGGGTTAGGGTTAGGGTTAGGGTTAGGGTTAGGGTTGGGGTTAGGGTTAGGGTTAGGGTTAGGGTTAGGGTTAGGGTTAGGGTTAGGGTTAGGGTTAGGGTTAGGGTTAGGGTTAGGGTTAGGGTTAGGGTTAGGGTTAGGGTTAGGGTTAGGGTTAGGGTTAGGGTTAGGGTTAGGGTTAGGGTTAGGGTTAGGGTTAGGGTTAGGGTTAGGGTTAGGGTTAGGGTTAGGGTTAGGGTTAGGGTTAGGGTTAGGGTTAGGGTTAGGGTTAGGGTTAGGGTTAGGGTTAGGGTTAGGGTTAGGGTTAGGGTTAGGGTTAGGGTTAGGGTTAGGGTTAGGGTTAGAGGTTAGGGTTAGGGTTAGGGTTAGGGTTAGGGTTAGGGTTAGGGTTAGGGTTAGGGTTAGGGTTAGGGTTAGGGTTAGGATTAGGATTAGGGTTAGGGTTAGGGTTAGGGTTAGGGTTAGGGTTAGGGTTAGGGTTAGGGTTAGGGTTAGGGTTAGGGTTAGGGTTAGGGTTAGGGTTAGGGTTAGGGTTAGGGTTAGGGTTAGGGTTAGGGTTAGGGTTAGGGTTAGGGTTAGGGTTAGGGTTAGGGTTGGGGTTAGGGTTAGGGTTAGGGTTAGGGTTAGGGTTAGGGTTAGGGTTAGGGTTAGGGTTAGGGTTAGGGTTAGGGTTAGGGTTGAGGGTTAGGGTTAGGGTTGGGGTTAGGGTTAGGGTTAGGGTTAGGGTTAGGGTTAGGGTTAGGGTTAGGGTTAGGGTTAGGGTTAGGGTTAGGGTTAGGGTTAGGGTTAGGGTTAGGGTTAGGGTTAGGGTTAGGGTTAGGGTTAGGGTTAGGGTTAGGGTTAGAGGTTAGGGTTAGGGTTAGGGTTAGAGCAATACG